>NW_027522373.1:332385-371326 GCF_052094955.1 Ictidomys tridecemlineatus
GTCCTTCTGCACCCCAGTCTCCAACATTTGCTCTCTGCAACAGTCCTTCTCCACCTCAGTCTCCAACCTCTGCTCTCTGCAACAGTCCTTCTGCACCCAGGTCACCAATGTCTGATTTCTGTATCAGTCCTTCTTCACCCCAGTCTCCAACATCTGCTCTCTGTAACAGTACTTCTGCACCTCAGTCTCTAACCTCTACTCTCTGCAGCAGTTCTTCTCCACCCCAGTTTCCAAACTCTGCTCTCAGCAACAGTCTTTCTGGACGCCATCCTCCAACTGCTACTCTCTGCAACAGTCCTTGTACACCCCAGTCTTTCACATCTGCTCTCTGTAACAGTGCTTCTGCACCTCAGTCTGAAAACTCTGCTCTCTGCAACGTTCCTTCTGCACCTCAGTCTCCAAATTCTGCTCTCTGCAACAGTCCTTCTGCACCCCAGTCTCCAACCTCTGTTCTAAGCAAAAGTCTTTGTACACCCCAGCCTCCAAACTCTGTTCTGTAACAGTCCTTCTGTACTGCAGTCTCCAACCTCTGCTGTCTGTAATGGACCTTCTGCACCCGATACTTCAAACTCTACTTTCGATATCAGTTATTCTGCACCCAAGTCTCCAACCTCTGCTCTCTGTAACAGTCCTTCTTCACCTCAGTCTCCAACCTCTGCTCTCAGCAACAGTCCTTCTGCACACCAGTCTCCAACTTCTTCTCTCTGCAACAGTCCTTCTACACCCCAGTCTCCAAACTCTGCTCTCTGCAATGATCCTTCTGCACCCCAGTCTTCAACCTCTGCTCTCTGCTACAGTCCTTCTTCACCCCAGTCTCCAAACAGTGCTCTCTGAAACTGTCCTACTGCACCCCAGTCTCCAACCTCTGCTCTCTATAGCAATCCTTCTGCACCTCAGTCTTCAACCTCTGCTCTCTGCATCGATCCTTCTTCACCACAGTCTCCAAACTCTGCTCTCTGCAACACTCCTTCTGCACCCCAGTCTCCAAGCTCTGCTCTCTGTAACTGTCCTTCTGCACATCAGTGTCCAAACTCTGCTCTCTTTAAAAATTCATCTTCATGTACGTCTCCAAACTCTTTTCCCTGTAAGAGACCTTCTACACCCCAGTCTCCAACCTCTGCTCTCTGTAACAGTTCTTCTGAACCCCAATCTCCAAACTGTGCACTCTGTAAAACTCCTTCTGCACCCCAGTCTTCATACTCTGCTCTCTGTAAGAATCTTTTTGCACCCCAGTCTCCAACCTCTCCTCTCTGTAAAAGTCCTACTCCACCTCAGTCTCGAAGATCTGCAATCTGTAAAGGTCCTTCTGCATTTTAGTCTCCAACCTCTGCTCTCTGTAACAGTCCTTCTGCACCCCAGTCTCAAACATCCATTCTCTGCATCGATCCTTCTTCTCCCCAGGTTCCAACCTCTGCTCTCTGCAACGGTTTTTCTGCACCCCTGTTTCCAACCTCTGCTCTTTGTAACAGTCCTACTGCACCTCAGTCTCCAAAATCTGCTCTCTGCAACAGTCCTTCTGCACCCCAGTCTCCAACCTCTGCTCCAGGTAACAGTTCTACTGCACCCCAATTTCCAAACTCTGCTCTCTGTAACACTCCTTCTTCTCCCCAGTCTCCACACTCTTATCTCTGTAACAATCCTTCTGGACCTCAGTCTCCAACCTCTGCTCTCTACAACAGTCCTTCTGCTCCTACGTCTCCAAACTCTATGCTCTACAAATGTCCTTCTGCACCTCCGTCTCCAAACTCTGTTCTCTGTAAGATCCTTCTGAAACCCATTCGTCAAACTCTGCTCTGTGTAACAGTCCTTCTAAACCCAAGTCTCCAAACTCTGCTCTCTGTAACAGGCCTTCTGCACCCCAGTCTTCAACCTCTGCTCTCTGTAACAGGTCTTCTGCACCGCATGATCCAATATCTGCTCTCTACTACAGTCTTTATGCAGATCAGTCTGAAAACACTGCACTCTGAAACAATCCTTCTGGACCCCAGTTTCCAAACTTTCCTCTCTGAAACAGTCCTTCTGAAACTCAGTCTCCAAAATGCTCTCTGTAAGATCCTTCTGCAACCCTGTCTCGATACTGTGCTATCTGTAACAGTGCTTCTGCACCCCAGTCTCCAAACTCTGCTCTCTGTAACAGGCCTTCTGCACCCAGTCTCCATCCTCTTCTCTCTGCAATGATCCTTCTTCACCTCAGTCTCCAACCTCTGCTCTCTGCAAAGTTTCTTCTGCACCCCAGTCTCCCAACACTGTTCTCTGCATCAGTCCTTCTGCACCCAAGTCTCCAACCTCTGCTCTCTGTAACAGTCCTTCTGTACCGCAGTCTTCAACATCTGCTCTCTGTAACGGTCCTTTTGCACCCGAGTCTCCAACTTCTGCTTCTGTATCAGTTCTTCTGCACCCCAGTCTCCAAATTCTGCTCTCTGTAACAGTTCTTCACACTTCAGTCTCCAACTTCTGCTCTCTGCAACGGTCCTTCTTCACCCCAGTCTCCAACTTTTGCTCTCTGCAACATTTCTTTTGCACCCTTGTCTCCATCTGTGATCTCTGTAACTGTTTTTCAGGACCCCAGTCTCCAAACTCTTTTTTCTGAATTACTCATTCTGCACTCCTGTCTCCAAACTCAGCTCTCTCTAACAGTCCTTGTGTACCGCAGTCTCCAAACTCTGCTTTGTGTAACGGTCCTTCTGCACCCCAGGCTCCACACTCTGCTCTCTGTATCAGTTCTTCTGCACCCAGTCTCAAACCTTTGCTCTCTGTAACAGTCCTTCTGCACCTCAGTTAGCAACCTCTGCTCTCTGCAAAAGTCCTTCTGCACCCCAGTCTCAAACCTCTGCACTCTGCAAAAGTCCTTCTACACCCCAGTCTTAAACCTCTACTATCTGCAAAGAACTTTCTGCAGCCCAGTCTCCAACGTCTGCTCTATGCAACGGTTATTCTGCACCACAGTCTCCATCCTCTGCTCTCTGTAAGAATCCTTCTGCACCCCAGTCTCCAACATCTCCTCTCTTTAAAAGTCGTTCTGTACCGCAGTCTCCAAAATCTGCCCTCTGCAACAGTCCTTCTGCACCCCAGTCTCCAACCTCTGCTCTCTGCAACATTTGTTCTTAACCCAGTTTCCAACCTGTGCTCTCTGTAATTGTCCTTCTGCAACCCAGTCTTCAACCTCTGCTATCTGTAGCGATCCTTCTGCACCTCAGTCTCCAACCTCGGCTCTCTGCAATGATCCTTCTACACACCAGTCTCCAAGCTCTGCTCTCTGTAACAGTCCGTCTGAACATCAGTGTCAAAACTCTGCTCTCTGTAACAATCCTTCTGCACCCCAGTCTCCAACCTCTGCTTTCTGTATCAGTACTTCTGCACCCCAGTCTCCAACCTCTGCTCTCTGTAACAGTCCTTCTATACCGCAGTCTGAAACCTCTGCTCTCTGCAACAGTGCTTCTGCACCCCAGTCTCAAATATATGCTCTCTGCAACATTTCTTCTACACCCCAGTCTCCAACCTGTGCTCTCTGTAACTGTCTTTCTGCACCCCAGTCTCCAACCTCTGCTCTCTGTAAGTGCTTCTGCACCTCAGTCTCCAACCTCTGCTCTCTGCAAAGATACTTCTGCACCGGAAGCATCAAACTCTGCTCTCTGGAACAGTCCTTCTGCACTTCAATCTCTAACCTCTGCTCTCTGTAACAATCTTTCTGCAACTCATTATCCAACCTCTGCTCTCTTTAACAGTCTTTCTGCACCTCAGTATCCGAACTCTGCTCTCTGTAAGGATCCTTCTGAACCTCAGTCTCCAACCAATGCTCTCTGTAACAGGCCTTCTGCACCGCAGTCTCCAACCTCTGCTCTCTGTAACAGTTCTTCTGCACACCAGTCTCCAAGCTATACTCTCTGTAAAAGTCCTGCTGCACCCGAATCAAACCTCTGAACTTTGTAACAATCCTTCTGAACACTAGTCTAAAAAATCTGCTCTCTTTCACAGTTCTTCTGAACCAGAATCTCCAAACTATGCTCTCTTTAACACTCCTGATGCACCCAAGTCTCCATCCTCTGCTCTCTGAAAGAATCCTTCTGCATCCCAGTCTCCATCCTCTGCTCTCTGTAAAAGTCCGTCTCCAACGTCTGTTCTCTGCAACAGTCTTTCTGACCCCAGTCTCCAGCCTCTGCTCTTTGTAAGATCCTTCTGAACCCCAGTTTTCAAACTCTGCTCTCTATGACATTCCTTCTGCACCCCAGTCTCCAGCCTCTGCTATTTGTAACAGTACTTCTGTACCGCAGTCTCAATCTCTGCTCACTGCAACATTTCTTCTGAACCACACTCTTTAAACTGTGCTCTTTGTAACTGTCTTTCTTACCCCAGTCTACAAACTGTTCTCTCTGTAACTGTCCTTCTGCACCTCAGTCTCCAACCTCTGCTCTCTCCAACGATCCTTCTGCTCCTCAGTTTCCAACCTCTGCTCTCTGGAACGATCCTTCTGTACCACAGTTTGTAACCTCTGATCTCTGTAACAGTCCTTCTACACCTCAGTCTCCAACCTCTCCTCTCTGTACCAGTTCTTCTGCACCTCAGTCTCCAACCTCTGCTCTCTATAACACTCCTTCTGCACCTCAGTCTTCAACCTCTGCTCTCTGTAACAGGCTTTTGGCACCCCAGTCTCCAGAGTCTGCTCTCTGTAACAATCTTTCTGCAACTAAGTATCCAACCTGTGCTCTCTTTAAAAGGCCTTCTGCACCCCAGTCTTCAAACTCTGCTCTCTGTAATAGTCTCCAACCTGTGCTCTCTGCAACGGTCCATCTTCACCCCAGTCTCCAAACTTTGTTCTCTGCAACAGTCATTCTGCACCCCAGGATCCAATATCTGCTCTCTGCTACAGTCATTCTGCACCTCAGTCTGAAAACTCTGCTCTCTGGAACAATTATTCTGCACCCTAGAAGACAGGGGGCACCCTGTCTTCTTCCAGTTTTTAGAGTGAATGCTTTCAACCTTTCTCTTCTTATAATGATGCTGCCTTGGGTTTAGCATAGATAGCTTTTACAATGCTTTTCCAAAGTTCTTTCTGTCACTAGTGTTTCTACTGTTTTGACAGGTAGGGGTGCTATATTTTGTTAAATGCTTTTTCTGAATCTATTGAGATGATCAATAAACTTACATCTCTCTTAAATAAACTTATTCTCTCCCCTTTGCCTAAACATTCAGATAATCTCCAGTCCTATAAATATTTTAATGAACATTTTTCTACATAAACATATGTGACCATTTCGAATTATCTCTTCAGAATAAAATTTAAATCTGACATAAAAGAATTTGTTGTGCAGTTTCTATTTAAAACTAGTTCATGGGAGACATTATATTAAGTAAAATAAGCAAGACACATAAAGAGAAATAGCAGTTTTTCTCTTCTTAGTGGAAGCGAAAAAGTTGATTTCAGAGAAGTAGGGAGTAGAGCAGTGGTTATTGGAGCCTGGGAGAGAATCACAAAAATCATTGTGAGTCTGATTTCTGAAAGATGCATGTGAAGGCTGCCTGAAACATGCCCTCTGAGTGTGGTCCGTAAAAAAAAAAAAAATAAGAATGGGCTTCTAACAGGGTCCTCAGAAAATCTCTCTTCTCTCCTCAGTGGGCAGCAGGAGGTCCATGGGTCTGCCTGCCTAGGAGCTAGCTGTGGTGTGCAAATGGGCAGGACCAGGACGGCTGGAGAATCTCAATAATCACTAGTAGACTGCATTCTAGGTGAGGGCAGGCTTGAAACAGGCCATCAAGAAGGAAATGTCTTGAGCTCTGAAAATGACAGAATCTGTGAATTTAGGAAACGGTTGTGGGTCCAATCCACTCATAACACCTACTCCCTGGGTCAGTCCACGGTTGCCACAGTTACCACAGGCCTGACAAGAACAACCAGAGGGGGAGATGCACTCTGGCCTCCTGGCTTGGAGGTTTGGTCTGGGGCCAGTTGACCCATTGCTGCCGGCCTGAGATGAGGTGGGACGCAGAGGTGGAAGGGAACAAGAGGGGAAGCATTCCTATCTCATGGCAGCCAGAAGGTTGGGGCGGGTGAGGGGACGGGAGGAGACAGTTCGCAGGGGACAAGATTTGATTCCGCAGGGCATGTCCCCGGCCACAGTCCATCTGCCCACACTCCTCTCAGTACAGTGGGCCTTTCAGATAATTAACCCACAAAATGGATGGATCCACAGATTAGGTCACAAGTCTCACAGTCTTATCATTTCACCTCTGAACACTGCTACTGTGGCTGACCCTGAGCTTTTGGTGGGGGGATACCTTATTTCTAAGCCATAATAGTCTCTACAGTCCATGTGCTTTGGTTAGAATTTTTTCATGTAGTCCGGGAGAGTAATCAGGTGCCAAAACAAGATTAAAAGGAAATATCTAGTAACTGAAGATGTGACATTTGGAGCTTGGGGAAAAGCTCTGAAGAGGAGCCCTGGGTGGAGCACTTTAGAGTCCTGGTGATGAGGACCCAAGAGGGGACCTGGTCTGTGGGGTAGCTGAGTGGCAGTGGGATCACTCATTAAAACATAAAAAAAAAAATGAGAAGAAGCGTGTCTGGGGAGAGGAAAGGAGAAAAGGAGGTTGGGTCTGGAGTTTGGGTACCTGCGGGGTCCCCCAAAGAGATTTTACGAGGCATCGGACAGGCTCCCAGAAGATAGGCCTGGGAGTCATGGCTTAGAGTGACTGTGGAAGTCACAGGTGCTCATAAAGCCAAAAAAGAGTAGGGTGAGTAGAGAGGGCCTGATGGACTGTGTCCAGAAGGAGGCTCACCAGCTATCAGCAATCATTCGGCACAACAGTGTCAAAGATCTGTTCTCTGTACCAGGCCTTCTGCACCCCAGTCTCCAACCTCTGCTCCCTGCAACAATCCTTCTCCAACCCAGTCTCCAAACTCTTCTCTCTATAATATCTTTCTGCACAACAGTCTCCAAAATGTCATATCTGTAACGGGCCTTCTGCACCCCAGTCTCCAACCTCTGCTCCCTGCAAGAATCCTTCTGCACCCCAGTCTCCAAGTTCTTCTCTCTGAAACGATCATTCTGCAAATCAGTCTCCAAACACTGCTCTCTGCAACACTCCTTCTTCCCTCAGTTTCCAACCTCTGCTCTCTGTAAGATTTTTCTGCACCCCAGTCCCAAACTCTGCTCTCTGTAACAGTCCTTCTGCACCCCAGTATCCAAACTCTGCTCTCTGTAACAAACCTTCTTCACCCCAGTCTCAAAAATCTGCTCTCTGCAACAGTTCTTCTGCACCCCAGTCTCCATCCTTCATTCTCTGCAACAATCCTTCTGCACCCCAGTCTCCAAACTCTGCTCTCTGTAACAGTCCTTCTATACCGCAGTCTCCAAACTGTGCTCTCTATAACGGTCGTTCCGCACCCCAGTCTCCAAACTCTGCTTTGTGTATCAGTCATTCTGCAACCCAGTCTCCAAACTCTGCTCTCTGTAACAGTCCGTCTGCACCTCATTCTTCAACCTCTGCTCTCTGAAACAGTCCTTCTGCACCCCAGTCTCAAATCTATGCTCTCGGCAACATTTCTTCTGCACCCCAGTCTCCAACCTGTGCTCTCTGTAACTTTCCTTCTGCACCCTAGTCGTTAACCTCTGCTCTCTGCAAGACCATTCTGCACCTCAGTCTCCAACCTCTGCTCTCTGCAATGATACTTCTGCACCTCAATATTCAAACTCTGCTCTCTGTAACAGTCCTTCTGCACCTCAGTCTCTAACTTCTGCTCTAACAATCTTTCTGCAACTCAGTATCCAACCTCTGCTCTCTGTAACAGTCTTTCTGCACCTCAGTATCTAACCTCTGCTCTCTGTAATGATGCTTCTGCACCTCAGTCTTCAACCAATGCTCTCTGTAACAGGCCTTCTTCACCGCAGTCTTCAACCTCTGCTCTCTGTAACAGTTCTTCTGCACCCCAGGCTCCAAGCTCTACTCTCTGTAACAGTCCTGCTGCACCCAAATTAAAACTCTGCACTCTCTAACAATCCTTCTGAACCCCAGTCCCAAAACTCTGCTCTCTTTAACAGTTCTTCTGAACCAGAATCTTCAAACTCTTCTCTCTGTAACACATTTTATGCACCCCAGTCTTTATCCTCTTCTCTCTGTAAGAATCCTTCTGCACACCAGTCCCAACCTCTGCTCTCTGTAAAAGTCCTTCTGCACCTCAGTCTCCAAACTCTGCTCTCTGTAACGATCCTTTTGCACCACAGTCTTCAACCTCTTTTCTCTGTAACAGTCCTTCTGCACCCAAGTCTCCAACATCTCCTCTCTGCAATGGTCCTTCTGCACCCCAATCTCCAAACTCTGCTCTCTGTAACAGTCCTTCTGTACCGCAGGCTCCAACCTCTTCTCTCTATAACGGTCCTTCTGCACCCCAATTGCCAACCTCTTCTTTCTCTAATAGTCCTTCTGCCCCTCAGACTACAACTTATGCTCTCTGTAAGAGTCCTTCTGCACCTCAGTCTGAAACCTCTTGTCTCTGCAATGATCCTTCTGTACCCCAGTCTCCGAACTATGCTATCTGTAACAGTCCTTCTGCACCCCAGTCTCAGACCTCTGCTCTCTGTAAAAGGCCTTCTGCACTTCAGTTTTCAAACTCTGCTCTCTGTAACAGGCCTTCTGCACTCCAGTCTCCAACCGCTTCTCTCTGAAACAATTTTCTGCACCTCAGTTTCCAAACACTACTCTCTGCAACAGTATTTCTGCACCCTAGTCTCCAACCTCTATTCTCTGTAAGATTCTTCTTCCCGCAGTCTCCAACCTCTGCTCTCTGTAACAGTCCATATGCACCGCAGTATCTAACCTCTGCTCTCTGTAACAATCTTCTGCACCTAAATCTCCAACCTCAGCTCTCTTCATCGGTCCTTCTGCACCCCAGTCTCCAAACTCTCTTCTCTGCTACAGTTTTACTGCACCCCCATCTCCAACCTCTGCTTTCTGTATCAGTTCTTCTGTACCCTAGTCTCCAACCTCTGCTCTGTAACAGTCCTTCTGCACCTCAATCTACAACCTCTGCTCTCTGTAACAGTCCTTCTGCACCCTAGTATCCAACCTCTACTCTCTGCAACATGTCTTCTGCACCCTAGTCTCCAATCTGTGCTCTCTGTAACTGTGCTTCTGCACCCCAATATCCAACATCTGCTCTCTGTAAGTATTCTTCTCCACCAAAGTCTCCATCCTCTGCTCTCTGCAATGATCCATCTGCACCCCAGTCTTCAACCTCTGCCTTCTGTAACAGTCCTTATGCAGCTCAGTCTCCAACCTATGCTCTCTCTAAGATCCTTCTGCACACCAGTCTACAACATCTGCTCTCTGAAACGATTCTTTAGAACCCCAGTAACCAAACTCTGCTTCCTGTAACAGTCCTTCTGTACAGCAGTCTCCAAACTCTGCTCTCTGTAAAGGTCGTTTTACACCCCAGTCTCCAACCTCTACTTTCTGTATTAGTCCTTCTGCACCCAGGTCTTAAAACTCTGCTCTCTGTAACAGTTCTTCTGCACACCAATCTCAAAACTCTGCTCTCTGTAACACACCTTCTGCACTCCAGATTCCACCCTCTGATCTGTGTAACAATTCGTCTGGACAGCAGTCTACAAATTCTGCTCTGTACAACGTTCTTTCTGCTCCTCAGTCTCCAAACTCTGCTCTCTGTAAGATCCTTCTGCAACACATTCTCCAAACTCTGCTCTCTGTAACAGGCCTTCGGAACCCCAGTCTTATAAGTCTGCTCTCTTTAACAGGCCTTCTGCACCCAAGTCTCCAACATCTCCTCTCTGCAATGGTCCTTCTGCACGCCAGTTTCAAAACTCTGCTCTCTGTAACAGTCCTTCTGTACCGCAGGCTCCAACCTCTTTTCTCTGTAACGGTCCTTCTGCACCCCAATTGCCAACCTCTTCTTCCTCTAATAGTCCTTCTACCCCTCAGACTACAACTTATGCTCTCTGTAACAGTCCTTCTGCACCTCAGTCTGAAACCTCTGCTGTCTGCAATGATCCTTCTGTACCCCAGTCTCCGAACTATGCTATCTGTAACAGTCCTTCTGCACCCTAGTCTCAGACCTCTGCTCTCTGTAAAAGGCCTTCTGCACCCCAGTCTCATACTCTGCTCTCTGCAACAGTGCTTATGCACCTCAGTCTGAAAACGCTGCTCTCTGCAAACATTCTTCTGAATCCCAGTCTTAAACCTCTGCTCTTGTAACCTCCTTATGCACTTCTGTCTGCAAAATGCTCTCTGTATGAACATTCTGCAAACCAGTCTCGAAACTGTGCTATCTGTAACAGTCCTTGTGCACCCCAGTCTCCAACCTCTGTTCTATGCAACAGTCCTTCTGCACCCAGTTCTCCAATCTCTACACTTGGTAAGATCCTTCTGCACCGAAGTCTCCAAACTCTGCTCTCTGTAACAGTCCTTCTGCACCCCAGTATCCAACCTCTTCTCTCTGCAACAGTCCTCTTGCAACCCAGTCTCCAAACTCTACTCTCTGTAAGATTCTTCTGCACCGCAGTCTTCAAACTCTGTTCTCTGCAACAGTCCTTCTGCACCCCGGTCTCAAACCTGTGCTCTTTGTAAAAGTCCTTCTGTACTGCAGTCTCCAACCTCTGCTCTCTGGAACAATCCTTCTGCACCCCAGTCTCCAACCTCTGCTCTCTGTAACAGTCCTTCTGCACCCCAATCTCCAAACTCTGCTGTCTGCAACATTTTTTCTACAC
This sequence comes from Ictidomys tridecemlineatus, assembly GCF_052094955.1. NCBI lineage: Eukaryota > Metazoa > Chordata > Mammalia > Rodentia > Sciuridae > Ictidomys > Ictidomys tridecemlineatus. The sequence goes on from NW_027522373.1 coordinate 343,104, forward strand.
ACAGGTCTCCAAACTCTGCTCTTTGAAACTGTCATTCTGCACCCCAGTCTAAAACCTCTGCTCTCTGTAACGATCCTTCTGTACCAGAGTCTCCAACCTCTGCTCTCTGCAGCGATCCTTTTGCACCCCAGTCTCCAAACTGTGGTCTCCGTAACTGTCTTTCTGACCCCAGTCTCCAACCTCTGGTCTCTTTAAAGATCATTCTGCACCTCATTCTCCAACCTCTGCTCTCTGCAACAATCCTTCTGCACCTCAGTTTACAACCTCTGCTCTCTGTAACAGTCTTTCTGCACCTCAGTCTCCAACCTTTGCTCTCTGTAACAGTCCTTATGCACCCGAGTCTCCAAACTCTGCTCTTTGTAACAATCCTTCTGCACCCCAGTCTCCAACCTCGGCTCTCTGTACAGTTCTTCTGCACCAAAATCTCCAAACTCTGCTCTCTGTAACACTCCTTCTGCACCCCAGTCTCCATCCTCTCCTCTCTGCAACAGTCCTTCTTCACCTCAATCGCCAAACTCTGCTCTCTGTAACAATCCTTCTGCACCTCTGTCTCCAATGTCTGCTCTCTATAACAGTCCTTCTGCACCCCAGTCTTCGACATCTGCTCTCTGCAAAGGTCCTTCTGCACCCAAGACTCAAAACTCTGCTCTCTGTAACAGTCCTTCTGTACTGCAGTCTCCAACCTCTTCTCTCTATAACGGTCCTTCTTCACACCAATATCCAAACTCTGCTTTCTGAAAAATTCTTTCTGCACCTCAGACTCCAACCTCTGCTCTCTGTAACAGTCCTTCTTAGCCTCAGTGTGAGACCTCTGTTCTCTGCAACAATCCTTCTAAATCCCAGTCTCCAAACTGTGCTATCTATTTAAATCTTTCTGCACCCCAGTCTCCAATATCTGCTCTCTGTAACAGGTCTTCTGCAACCCAGTCTCCAAACTGTGATCTCTGTAACAGGCCTTCTGCACCCCAGTCTCCAACTTCTGCTCTCTATAGAAGTCCTTCTACACCCCAGTCTCCAACCTCTGCTCTTTCCAATGATCATTCTAATCCCAGTCTCCAACATCTTTTCTCTGTAAGATCTTTCTGCACGCTGTTCTCCAAACTTTGCTCTCTGTAACAGTCATTCTGCACCTCAGTCTCCAACCTCATCTCTCTGCAACGGCCCTTCTGCACCCCTGTCTCCAACCTCTGTTTTCTGCAGCTGTCCTTCTGCACCCCAGGCTACAAACTCTGTTCTCTGTAACAGTCCTTCTGCACCCCAGTCTCTAAACTCTACTTTCCGTATCAGTTATTCTGCACCCCAGTCTAAAACCTCTGTTCTCTGTATTAGTCCTTCTGAACCCCAGTCTCCAAACTCTGCTCTCTGCAAAAGTCCTTCTATACTCCAGTCTCCAACATCTGCTCTCTGCAAAGATCCTTCTGCATCCCAGTCTTCAACGTCTGCTCTCTGCAACAGTCCTTCTACACAACAGTCTCCAACCTCTGATCTCTGCTAAAGTCCTTCTGCACCCCAGTCTTCAACCTCTGCTCTCTGCAACATTTCTTCTGCACCCCAGTCTCTAACCTGTGCTCTCTGTAACTATCCTACTGCACCCAGGTCTCCAAACTCTGCTCTCGGTAGCGATCCTTCTGCATCTTAGTCTCCAACCTCTGCTCTCCGTAACAGTCCTTCTGCACATAAGTGTCTAAACTCTGCTCACTGTAGCGATCCTTCTGCACCTCATCTCCAAACTCTGCTCTCTGTAACAGGCCTTCTGCATCACAGTTTCCAACCTCTGATCTCTCTAACAGTTCCTCTGATCCCCAATCTCCAAACGCTGCTCTCTGTAACACTCCTTCTGCACCCTAGTCTCCATCCTCTGCTCTCTGTAAGAATCATTTGACACCCCTGTCTCCAACTTCTCCTCTGTGTAAAAGTCCTTCTGCACCTCAGACTCCAAACTCTGCAATGTGTAACGGTCCTTCTGAACCCCAGTCTCTAAATTCTACTCTCTGAAACGATCCTTCTGCACCTCAGTCTCCAAACTCTGCTCTCTCTAACAGTCCTTCTGCACCCTATTCTCCAACATCTGCTCGCTGCAACGGTCCTTTGGACCCCAGTCTCCAAACTTTGCTCTCTGTAAGAATCCTTCTGCACCCCAGTCTCCACCCTCTGTTCTCTGCAACAGTCCTTCTGCATCACGGTCTCCAAACTTTGCTCTCTGTAAAAGTCCTTCTCTTCTGGAGTCTCCAAACTCTTCTCTCTGTAACGGTCTTTCTTAACCCTAGTCTCCAACCTCTGCTCTGTGTATCAGTCCTTTTGCACCTCAGTCTCCAACCTCTGTTCTCTGCCGCAGTCCTTTTACACCCCAGGAGGCAAACTCTGCTCTGTGTTAGGATCCTTCTGCACCTTAGTTTCCAACGTCTTCTCTCTGCAATGATACTTCTGCACCCCAGTCTCTAACCTCTGCTCTCTGCATCAGTCCTTATGCACCCAAGTCTCCAAACTCTGCTCTCTGCAACATTTATTCTGCACCCCACTCTCCAACCTGAGCTCTATGTAACTGTACTTCTGCAACTCAGTCTCCATCCTCTGCTCTCTCTAACAGTCCTTCTGCACCCCAGTCTCCAACATCTGCTCTCTGCAACGATCCTTCTTCTACCCAGTCTCCAACCTCTGCTCTCTGTAATAGTCCTTTTGTATCGCAGTCTCCAACCTCTTCTCTTTGTAACGGTCCATCTGCACCCCAATTACCAACCTCTGCTTCTATAACAGTCCTTCTGGTCCTCAGACTCCAATCTCTCCTCTCTGTAACAGTTCTTCTAAGAATCAGTCTGAAAGCTCTGCTCTCTGCATCGATCCTTCTACACCCCAGTCTCCAAACTGTGCTATCTATAACAATCCTTCTGCACCCAAGTCTCCAAACTCTGTTCTCTGTAACAGGTCTTCTGCAACCCAGTATCCAAACTCTTTTCGCTGTAACAGGCCTTCTGCCCCTCAGTCTCCAACCTCATCTCTCTGCAACGGCCCTTCTGCACCCCTGTCTCCAACTTCTGTTCTCCGCAAAAGTCCTTCTGCAACCCAGGCTAAAAAATCTGCTCTCTGTAACAGTCCTTCTATAACCTAGACTACAAACTCTATTTCCCTTATCAGTTATTCTGCACCCCAGTGTAAAACCTCTGCTCTCTGTAACAGTCCTACTGCAACTCAGTCTCCAACATCTGCTCTCTACAACAGTCCTTCGGCACCCCAGTCTCCAACCTCTGCTCTCTGCAACAGTTTTTCTACACCCCAGTCTCCAACCTCTGCTCTCTGCAAAGATCCTTCTGCATCCCAGTCTCCAACGTCTGCTCTCTGCAACAGTCCTTCTACACCCAAGTCTCCAACCTCTGCACTCTGCAACATTTCTTCTGCACCCCAGTCTTCAACCTGCACTCTCAGTAACTATCGTACTGCACCCTTGTCTCCAAACTCTGCTCTCTTTAGCGATCCTTCTGCACATCAGTGTCCAAACTCTGCTCTCTGCAACGACCCTTATGCACCCCAGTCTTCAAACTCTTCTCTCTGCAGCAGTCCTTTTGCACCCCATACTCCAAGCTCTGCTCTCTGTAACAGTCCTTCTGCACATCAGTGTCAAAAATCTGCTATCTGTAACAATCCTTCTGAACCTCAGTCTCCAACCTCTGCTCTCTGTAAAGATCCTTCTGCACTTCATCTCCAAACTCTGCTCTCTGTAACAGGCCTTCTGCACCACAGTCTGCAAACTCTGCCCTCTGTAACAGTTCTTCTGAACCCCAATCTCCAAACTCTGCTCTCTGTAACACTCCTTCTGCACCCTAGTCTCCATCCTCTGCTCTCTGTAAGAATCCTTTGACACCCCAGTCTCCAAACTCTCCTATGTGTAAAAGTCTTCCTGCTCCTCAGTATCCAACCTCTGCAATCTGTAACGGTCTTTCTGCACCCCAGTCTCCAACCTCTACTTTCTGAAACGATCCTTCTGCACCTCAGTCTCCAACCTCTGCTGTCTGTAACAGTCCTTCTCCACCCCAGTCTCCAACCTCTTCTCTCTGCAACGATTCTTCTGCACCTCAGTCTCCAAACTCTGCTCTCTGTAACAGTCCTTCTGCACACCAGTCTCCAGACTCTGCTCTCTGGAAGATCCTTTTTTATCCCAGTCTCCAAACTCTGCTCTCTGTAGCAGTGCTTCTGCACCACAGTATCCAAACTCTGCTCTCTGTAAAAGTTCTTCTGCACCTCAATCTCCAATCTTGCTCTCTGTAATTGTCCTTCTGCCCCCCAGTCTCCACCTCTGCTCTCTGTAACAATCCTTCTGCACCTCAGTCTCCAACGTCTGCTCTTTGTAACAGTCCTTCTCAACCCCAGTGTCCAATATGTGCTCTCTGCAACGGTCCTTCTGCACCCCAGTCTCCAAACTCTGCTCTCTGTAACAGTCCTTCTGTACCGCAGTCTCCAACCTCTTCTCTCTATAACGGTCCTTCTACACGCGAATTGCCAAACTCTGCTTTGTGTAACAGTCCTTCTGAACCTCAGATTCCAAACTCTGCTCTCTGTATAAGTCCTTCTAAGCCTCAGTCTGAAAACTCTTCTCTCTGCAACGTCCTTCTGCACCCCAGTCTCCAAACTTTTCTATCTGTAACAAACCTTCTGCACCCCAGTCTCCAAACTCTGCTCTCTGTAACAGGTCTCCTGCACCCCACTCTCCAAATTCTGCTCTCTCTAACATGCCTTCTGCTCCCCAGTCTCCAACCTTTTCTCTCTGCAACGATCCTTCTCCACTTCAGTCTCCAACCTCTGCTCTCTGCAACGATCATTCTGCACCTCAGTTTTCAACCTCTTCTCTCTGTAACAATCCTTCCGCACCCCAGTCTCCAGCCTCTGCTTTTTGTGACAGTCCTTCTGCACCTCAGTCTCCAACCTCTGCTCTCTGCAACAGTCCTTCTGCACCCCAGTCTTCATCCTCTTCTCTCTGCAACAGTCCTTCTACACCCCAGTCTCAAACAACTGCTCTCTGCAATGATCCTTCTGCACCCCAGTTTCCAAACTCTGCTCTCGGTAACAGTTTTTCTGCACCCCAATCTCCAAACTCTGCTCTCAGTAACATTTATTCTGCACCCCAGTCTCCACCCTCTGATCTTTGTAACAATCATTTTGGACCTCAGTCTCCAAACTCTGCTCTCTACAACAGTCCTTCTGCTCCTAAGTCTCCAACCTCTACTCTCTGTAAAAGTCCTTCTGCACCTCAGTCTCCAAAATCTGCTCTCTGTAAGATCCTTCTGCAACCCATTCTTAAAACTCTGCTCTCTGTAACAGCCCTTCTACACCCCAGTGTCCAACATCTGCTCTCTGCAACGATCCTTATTCTCCCCAGGTTCCAACTTCTGCTCTCCGAAATGGTCATTCTGCACCCCAGTTTTCGACCGCTGCTCTTTGTAACAGTCCTTCTGCACCTAAGTCTCCAAACTCTGCTCTCTGCAACAGTCCTTCTGCACCCCAGTCTCCGACCTTTGCTCTGGTAACAGTTTTTCTGCACGCCAATCTCGAAACTCTGGTCTCTGTTTCACTCCTTCTGCACCCCAGTCTCCACCCTCTGATCTCTGTAACAATCCTTCTGGACCTCAGTCTCCAACCTCTGCTCTCTACAACAGTCCTTCTGCTCTGAAGTCTGAAAACTCTGCTCTATGCAACAATCATTCTGCACCCCAGTTTCCAAACTTTGCGCTCTGTAACAAAACTTCTGAACCTCAGACTCCAAAATGCTCTCTATAAGATTCTTCTGCAACCCAATCTCGAAACTGTGCTATATGTAACAGTGCTTCTGCACCCCAGGCTCAAAACTCTGCTCTCTGTAACAGACCTTCTGCACCCCACTCTTCAAACTCTGCACTCTGTAACAGGCTTTCTGCAACCCAGTCTCCAACCTCTTCTCTCTGCAACGATTCTTCTTCACCTAAGTCTCCATCCTCTTCTTTCTGCAACATTCCTTCTGCACCCAAGTCTCCAAACTCTGCTCTCTGTAAAAATCCTTCTGCATTTCAGTCTCCAAACTCTGCTCTCTGCAACGGTTCTTCTGCACCCCTGTCACCAAACTCTGTTCTCTGCATCAGTCCTTCTGCACCTAAGTCTCCAACCTCTGCTCTCTGTAATGGTCCTTCTGCACCCCAGTCTCCAACGTCAGCTTTTTGTATCAGTTCTTCTTCACCCCAGTCTTCAACCTCGGCTTCAGTAACAGTCCTTCTGCACCCAAATCTTAAACTTCTGGTCCCTACAACTTTTCTTCTGCACCAAAGTCTCCATCTGTGCTCTCTGTAACTGTCTTTCTGCACCCCAGTCTCCAACCTTTGCTCTCTATAACGATCTTTCTGCATCACACTCTGAAACCTCTGCTCTCTGTAACAGTCCTTCTGCACTTCAGTATCCAACCTCTGCTCTCTGTATAAGTTCTTCTGCACCTCAGTCTCTAAACTTCGCACTCTGTAATAGTCCTTCTGCACTTCAGTCTCGATCCTCAGGTCTCTGTAACAATCTTTCTGCATCTCAGTTTCCAACGTCTGCTCTCTGTACAAGGTCTTCTGCACCCCTGTCTCCAAACTCTGCTCTCTGTAACAGGTTTTCTGGACCCCAGTCTCCAACCTCTTCTCTCTATAACGGTACTTCTGCACGCCAATTGCCAAACTCTGCTTTCTGTAACAGTCCTTCTGCACCTAAGATTTCAACCTCTGCTCTCTTTAACAGTCCTTCTAAGCCTCAGTCTGTAACCTCTGCTCTCTGCAACGATAATTCTGCACCCCTGTCTCCAAATTGTGCGATCTGTAACAATCCTTCTGAACCCCTGTCTCCAACCTCTGCTCTCTGTAAAAGGTCTTCTGCACCCCAGTCTCCAAACTCTGCTCTCTCTAACAGGTTTTCTGCACCCCAGTCTCCAACCTTTTCTCTCTGCAACGATCCTTCTGCACCTCAGTCTCCAAACTCTGCTCTCTGTAACAGTCCTTCTGAACCCCAGTATCCAAACTCTGCTCTCTTTAAAAGACCTTCTGCACCTTCGTCTCCAACCTTTTCTCTTTGTTATGGTCCTTGTGCACCCCAGTATTCAACGTCTGCTCTCTGTAACAATCCTTATGCACCCCAGTCTGTGTAACAAAAAAATTGTTACAGAGAGCAGATGTTGGAGACTGGGGAGCAGAACGACTGTTGCAGAGGACAGTTGTTGGAGACTGGGGTACTGCAGGACACTTGCAGAAAACAGAGGTTAAAGACTGGGGTGGAGAAGGAATATTACAGAGAGCAGAGTTTGGAAACTGGAGTGCAGGAGGATCTTACAGAGAGCAGATGTTGGAGACTGTGGTGCAGGAGGACTGTTGAAGTGAGCAGAGTTTGGAGACTGGGATCCAGAAGGACTGTTGCAGAGAGCAGATGTTGGAGACTGAGGTGCAAGAGGATTGGTGCAGAGAGCAGAGGTTGGAGACTGGTCTTCAGAAGGACTGTTACAGGGAGCAGACTTTGGAGAGTGGGTTGGAGAAGGATCCTACAGAGAGCAGAGGTTGGAGTATGAGGTGCAGAAGGACTGTTACAGAGAGTAGAGGTTTGAGACTGAGGTGCAGAAGGAACGTTTCAGAGTACAGAGCTTGGAGACTGAGGTGCAGAAGAATTGTTATAGAGAGCAGAGTTGGAGACTGGGGTGCAGAAGGACAGTTGCAGAGAGCAGAGGTTGGAGACTGGGGTGCAGGAGGACCTTTGTAGAGAGTAGACTTTTGAGACTGGGGTGCAGAAGGACTGTTCCAGAGAGCAGAGGTTGGAGACTGAGGTGCAGAAGGAGTCTTACAGAGAGCAGAGTTTGGAGACTGGGGTGCAGAAGTACTGATACAGAAAGCAGAAATTTGAGTCTGGGGTGCAGAAAGACCGTTACAGAGAGCAGAGTTTGGATACTGCAGTACAGGAAAACTGTTACAGATAGCAGAGGTTGGAGACTGGGGTGCAGAAGGACTGTAGCAGAGAGCAGATGTTGGTAACTAGCGTGCAGAAGGACTGTTGCAGAGAGCAGAGTTTTCAGACTGGGGTACAAAAAAACTGTTGTGAAGAGCAGATTTGGAGACTGGGCTGCAAAAGTATCGTTACAGAGAGCAGAGGTTCGAAACAGGGGTGCAGAAGGATCTTACAGATATTAGAATTTGGAGACTGAGTTGCAGAAGGACTGTGTTAGAGATCAGAGGTTGGAGACTGGGGTGAAGTACGATCATTGCAGAGAGCAATGTTTGGAGACTGGGGTGCAGAAGATCGTTGCAGAGGGCAGAGGTTGGAGACTGGGGTTCAGAAGGCCTGCTATAGAGAGCAGAGTTTTGAGACTGGCGTGCAGAAGGCTTGTTACACAGAGGAGAGGTTGGAGACTGGGGTGCAGAAGGATTGTTACAGCGAGCAGAGTTTGAAAACTGGGTTGCTGAAGGCACTTACAGAGAGCAGAGGTTTGAGCCTGAGGTGCAGGTGGATTGTTACAGAGAGCAGTGGTTGGAGACTGCGGTGCAGAAGAATCTTAGAGAGCAGAGGTTTCAGACTGACGTGCAGAAGTACTGTTACAGAGAGTAGAGGTTGGAGACTGAGGTGCAGAAAGACTGATACAGAAAGCAGAGGTTGGAAATTGGGGTGCAGAAGGACTGATTCAAAAAGCAGAGGTTGGAGACTGGGTTGTAGAAAGACAATTACAAGAGCAGTGGTTGGAGACTGTGGTACATAAGGACTGTTACAGAGAGCAGATGTTGGAGACTGGGGAGCAGAAAGACTGTTACACATGTCAGAGTTTGGAGACTGGGGTGCCGCAGGACCCTCGCAGAAAGAAGATGTTGGAGACTGCGGTCAAGAAGAATGTTAGACAGAGAAGATTTTGGAAAATTGAGTGCAGAAAGATCTTACAGAGAGCAGAGGTTTTGAGACTGAGGTGTAGAAGGAGTGTTAAAGAGAGCATAGTTTGATTACTGGGGTGCAGAAGAACTGTTACAGAGAGCAGACTTTTGAGACTGGGTGCAGAATGATCTTACAGAGAGCAGATTTGAAGACTGAGATGCACAAGGACTGTTACAGAAATCAGAGGTAGGAGACTGGGGTGCAGTAGGATCATTGCAGAGAGCAGAGGTTAGAGACTGGGGTGCAGAAGTATCGTTGCAGAGAGCAGATTTTGGAGACTGGGGTGCAGAAGGCCTGCTACAGAGAGAAGAATTTGGAGACTGGCATGCAGAAGGCTTGTTACAGAGAGGAGAGGTTGGAGACTGGGGTGCAGAAGGACTTTTATAGAGAGCATAGTTTGGAGACTGGAGTGCAGAAGGACTGTTGCAGATAGCACATGTTGGAGACTAAGGTGCAGAAAGACTGTTACAGAGAGCAGAGTTTGGAGACTGTGTTGCAGAAGGACTGATACAGAAAGCAGAGGTTGAGAATTGGAGTGAAGAATGACCCTTAAAGAGAATAGAGGTTAAAGACTGTGGTACAGAAGAACTGTTGTGGAGAACAGAGATTGGAGACTTCTGTGCAGAGGGACCATTGCAGAGAGCAGAGTTTGGAGACTGGGGTCCAGAAGGAATGTTACAGAGAGAAAAGTTTGGACACTGGGGTGCAGAAGGATTTTACAGAGAGAAGAGTATGGAAACTGGGGTGCAGAAAGAGTGTTGCAGAGAGCAGAGTTTGGAGCCTTGGGTTCAGAAGGTTCGTTGCAGAGAGCAGAGTGTGGACATGGGGTGCCGAAGAACTGTTACAGAGAGAAGAGTTAGTAGACTTGGGTTCAAACGGCCTGTTACACAGATCAGAGTTGGGAGACTGGGGTGCAGAAGGACTGTTACAGAAAGCAGAGTTTGGAGACTGGTTTTCAGAAAGATCTTACACAGAGAAGAGGTTGGAGACTGAGGTGCAGAAGGACTGTTACAGAGAGTAGAAGTAGTAGACTGAGGTGCAGAAAGACCGTTGCCAAGAGCAGGGTTTGGAGACTGAGGTGCAGAAGGACTGTTGAAGAGAGAAGAGGTTGGAGACTTAGGTGTAGAAGGACTCTTGCAGAGAGCAGAGGTTGGAGATTGGGGTGCAGAAGGACTGTTGCAGAGAGCACAGATGGAGACTTGGGTTCAGAAGAAATGTTGCAGAGAGCAGATGTGGAGACTGCGGTCCAGGAGGACTTTTGCAGAGAGCAGAGGTTGGAAACTGGGTTGCAGAAGAACTGATACAGAAAGCAGATTTGAGACTTGGGTGCAGAAGTACCGTTACAGAGAAGAAAGGTTGGAGACTGCAGTACAGAAGGACTTTAACTGAGAGCAGATGTTGGAGATTGTGGGGCAGAAGGACTGATGCAGAGAACAGAGGTTGGAGACTAAGGTGCAGAAGGACCGTTGCCAAAGCAGAGTTTGGAGACTGAGGTGCAGAAGGATTGTTAGAAAGCAGAGCTAGGATACTGGGGTTCAGAAGGAATGTTGCAGAGAGCAGAAGGTGGAGACTGAGGTGCAGAAGGACTTTTTCAGAGAGCAGAGGTTGGAAACTGGGGTGCAGAAAGACTGTTACAGAGAGCAGAGTTTGGAGACTGGGGTCCAGAATAACTGATATGGAAAAAAGTGTTTTTAACCTGGGGTGCAAAAGGACTGTTGCAGAGAAAAGAGGTTAGATTCTGGGGTTCAGTAGGACTGTTGCAGAGAGCAGAGGTTGGAGACTGAGGTGCAGAAGAACTGTTATAGAGAGCAAAGTTTGGAAACCGGGGTGAAGAAGGATCTTACAAAGAGCAGAGGTCAGAGACTGGGGTGCAGAAGGACTGTTGCAGAGAGCAGAGGTTAAAGACTGAGGTGCAGAAGGATCATTGCAGAGAGAAGAGGTTGGAGACTGGGGTGCATTAGGCCTGTTACAGAGAGCAGAGTTTGGAGACTGGGGTTCAGAAGACCTGGTAGAGAGAAGAGGTTGAAGACTTGTGTGCAGAATGATTGTTACAGATAGCACAGTTTGGAGACTGGGGTGCAGAAGGATCGTTGCAGAGATCAGAGGTTTCAGACTGAGCAGAGGTTGCAGTCTGAGTTGGAGAAGGACTGTTTCAGAGAGCAGATATTGGACCCTGGGGTGCTGAAGGATCGTTGCAGAGAGCACAGGTTGGAGACTGGGGTGCAGAAGGCCTGTTACAGAGAGCAGTCTCCAACCTGTGCTCTTTGTAACATTTTTCTGCACCCCAGTCTCAAACCTCTTCTCTCTATAACAGTTTTTCTATACCGCAGTTTTCAAACTCTGGTCTCTGTAACGGTCTTTCTGCACCCCAATTTCCAACCTTTGCTTTCTGTAGCAGTCCTTCTACACCTCATTCTCCAAACTCTGGTCTTTGTAACAGTCTTTCTACACCTAAGTCTCGAACCTCTGCTCTCTTTGACAGTCCTTCGGCACCTCAGTCTGACACTTCTGATCTCTACACGATCCTTCTGCACCCTAGTCTCCAACCACTGCTCTCTGTAAAAGTCCACCTGCACCCCAGTCTCCAAACTCTACTCTCTTTAACAGTTTTTCTATACCGCAGTCTCCAAACTCTGGTCTCTGTAACGGTCCTTAAGCACCCCAATTTCCAACCTCTGGTTTCTGTAACAGTGCTTCTGAACCTCAGTCTCCAAACTGTGCTCTCTTTAACAGTCCTCTACACCTCAGTCTCCAACCTCTGCTATCTGTAACAGTCCTTCAGAAACTCAGTCTGACACCTCTGATCTCTGCAAGATCCATCTGCACCCCAGTCTCCAAACTCTGCTCTCTGCAATGATCCTACTTCACCCCAGTCTCCAACCTTTGATCTCTGCAAATGTTCCTCTGAATTCTGCTCTCTGTAAGATCCTTCTTCACCCCTGTATCCAACCTCTGTTCTCTGCAACAGTCCTTCTGCACCTCATTCTGAAAACTCTGTTCTCTGCAACGACCCTTCTGCATCCCAGTCTTGTACCTCTGCTCACTCTAACAGTCATTCTGCACCCCAGTCTCTCAAATATGCTATCTGCAACAGTCCTGCTGCACCCCAGTTTCCAATATATGCTCTCTATAACAGTCCTTCTGCACCACACTCTCCAATCTCTGCTCTCTGTAAGATCCTTCTGCACTCCAGTTTCCAAACTTTGCTCTCTGTATCATTCCTTCTCCACCCAAGTCTCTAACCTCTGTCCTCTGCAACAGTTCTTCTGCACCCCAGTTTCCGAGATCTGCTTTCTGTAACAGTCCTTCTGTACCACAGTCTCCAACCTCTTCTCTTTATAACGGTCCTTCTACATCTCAGTCTCAAACCTCTACTTTCTGTATCAGTCTGTCTGAACCCCAGTCTCCAAACTTTGTTCACTGTATCTATCTTTCTGCACCTCAGTCTCCAACCTGTGCTCTATGTAAGAGTCCTTCTGTACCCCAGTCTCCAACCTCTGCTCTCAGTAACAGTCATATACCACAGACTCCAACCTCTGCTCTCTATAACGGTCCTTCTGCACCCCAATTTCCAAACTCTTCTTCCTGTACCAGTCCTTCTGCACCTGAGTCTCCAACCTCTGTTCTCTGTAACACTCTTTCTACACCTCAGTCTGAAACCTTTGCTCTCTGCAGGATCCTTTTGCACCCCAGTCTCCAACCACTGCTCTCTGTAACAGTCCGCCTGCAACTCAGTCTCCAAACTCTGCTCTCTGTAAGATCCTTCAGTAAACAAGTCTCCAAACACTGCTCTCTGTAACAGTCTTTCTGCACCTCAGTCTTCAACATCTGCTCTCTGTAACAGTTTTACTGCACCTCATTCTCCAAACTCTGCTCTTTGTAAGATCCTTCTAGAACCCAGTCTTTAAAATCTGCACTCTGTAACAGGTTTTCTGCACAACAGTCTCCAAACTCTGCTCTCTGTAAAAGGACTTCTACAAGCCAGTCTCCAAACTCTGCTCTATGTAACAGGCCTTCTTCACCCCAGTCTCCAAACTCTTCTCTCTACATCGATTCTTCTCCAACACCGTCTTCAACCTCTGCTCTTTGCAACAGTCCTTTTGCACCCCAGTCTTCAAAATCTGCTCTCTGTAAGATCCAGCTGAACCCCAGTCTCCAACCTCTGCTCTCTGTAACAGTCCTTCTGCAGCCCAGTCTCCAAACTCTGCTCTCTGTAAAATTCTTTCTGCACCTCAGTCTCCAACCTCTTCTCTCTGTAACAGTCCTTCTGCACTCCAGTCTCCAACCTCTGCTCTCTGCAAAAGTCCTTCTGCACCCCAGTCTCCAGCCTCTGCTCTCTGCAACGATCCTTCTGGACCCCAGTCTCCATCCTATGCTATCTGCAACAGTCCTTCTGCACCACAGTCTCTAACCTCTGCTCTCTTTAAGATCCTTCTACACTCCAGTTTCCAAACTCTGCTCTCTGTAACATTCATTCTCTACCCCAGTTTTTAAACTCTGCTTTCTGCAAGTGTAAAGCGGTACCCCAGTCTCCAACCTCTGTCCTCTGCAACAGTTTTTCTGCTTCCCAGTCTGCAACATCTAGTCTCTGTAACAGTCCTTCTGTACTGCAGTCTCCAACCTCTGTTCCCCATAATGGTCTTTCTTCACTCCGGTCTCCAAACTCTGCTTTCTGTATCAGTTTTTCTGAACCCCAGTCTCAAACCTCTGCTCTCTGTATCTATCCTTCTGTACCTTTGTCTCCAACCTCTGCTCTCGGTATCATTTCTTCTACACCCCAGTCTCCAACCTCTGCTTTCTGTAACAGTTTTTCTATACCGCAGTCTACAAACTCTGCTCTCTTTAACGGTCCTTCTGCACCCCAATTTCCAAACTTTACACCCTGTAACAGTCCTTCTGCACCTGAGTCTCCAACCTCTGCTCTCTGTAACAGTTCTTCTACACCTCAGTCTCCAACCTCTGCTCTCTGTACAGTCCTTCTGCACCTCAGTCTCAAATTCTGCTCTCTGTAAGATCCTTCTGCACCCCTGTCTCCAAGCTCTGCTCCTTGCAAGGATCCCTCTGCAGCACAGTCTCCAACCTCTGACCTATGTAACAGGACTTCTGCACCTCAGTCTCCAACCTCTGCTATATGTAACAGGACTTCTGCTCCTCAGTCTCCAAACTCTGCTCTCTGCAACAGTCCTTCTGCACCACAGTCTCCAAACTCTGCTCTCTGCAACAGTCCTTCTGCACCCCAGTCTCCAAACTCTGCTCTCTGCAACAGTCCTTCTGCACCCCAGTCTCCAATCTCGGCTCTCTGCAACAGTCCTTCTGCAGCCCAGTTTCCAACCTCTGCTCTCTGCAACAGTTTTTCTGCACCATAGTCTTCAAACTCTGCTCTCTGTAGCATTTCTTCTGCACCTCAGTCTCCAAACTCTGTTCTCTGCAAGAGTACATCTGCACCTCAGTCTCCAAACTCTACTCTCTTTAACAGTCCTTCTGCACTTCAGTCTCCAACCTCTGCTCTCTGTAGCATCCTTCTAAAACCCAGTCTCCAAACTCTACTCTCTCTAACAGTCTTTCTGCACACCAGTTTCAAAACTCTGCTCTCTGGAAAGATTCTTCTTAATCCCAGTATCCAACGTCTGCTCTCTGCAACAGTGCTTCTGCACCATAGTCTCCAAACTCTGCTCTCTGCAACATTCCTTCTGCATCCCAGTCTCAATCCTCTGCTCTCTGCAACAGTCCTTCTGCATCCCAGTCTCAATCCTCTGCTCTCTGCAACAGTCCTTCTGCACCCCAGTCTCTAACCTCTCCTCTCGACAACAGTTCTTCTGCACCCCAGTCTCCAAACTCTGCTCTCTGTAGCATTTCTTCTGCACCTCAGTCTCCAAACTCTGTTCTCATCAAGGGTACTTCTGCACCTCAGTCTCCAAACTCTACTCTCTTTAACAGTCATTCTGCACTTCAGTCACCAACCTCTTCTCTGTGTAAGATCCTTCTGAAAACCAGTCTCCAAACTCTGTTCTCTGTAACATTTCTCTTCCACCCGAGTCTCAAACCTCTGTCCTTTGCAACAGTCCTCTGCTCCCCAGTCTCCGAGATCTGCTCTCTGTAACAGTCCTTCTGTACCACAGTCTCCAAACTCTGCTCTCCATAACGGTCCTTCTACACCCCAGTCTCCAAACTCTGCTTTCTGTATCAATCTGTCTAAACCCCAGTCTTCAACTTCTGTACTCTATCGATCCTTCTGCACCTCAGTCTCCAACCTGTGCTCTAGGTAAGAGTCGTTCTACACCCCAGTCTCTAACCTCTGCTCTCGATAACATTCCTATACCGCAGTCAACAACCTCTGCTCTCTGTAATGGTCCTACTGCACCCCAATTTTCAAACTCTGCTTCCTGTAACAGTACTTCTGCACCTGAGTCTCCAAACTCTGCTCTCTGTAAAAGTCCTTTTACAGCTCAGTCTCCAACCTCTGCTCTCTACAACAGTCCTTCTGAACCCCAGTCTCCAATATCTGCTCTCTGTAACAGTCCTTCTGTACTGCAGTCACCAAACTCTGCTCTCTGTAAGATCCTTCAGCAACCCAGTCTCCAAATACTGCTTTCTGTATCAGTCCATCTAAACCACAGTCTCCAACCTCTGCTCTCTGTATCTATCCTTCTGAACCTCAGTCTCCAACCTGTGCTTTCTTTAAAAGACCTTCTGCACCCAAGTGACCCAACTCTGCTCTCTTTAACAGTCCTTCTATACCACAGTCTCCAAACTCTGGTCTCTGTAACGGTCTTTCTGCACCCCAATTTCCAACCTCTGCTTTCTATAACAGTCCTTCGGAACCTAAGTCTCCAAACTCTGCTCTTCGTAACAGTCATTCTACAACTCAGTCTCCAACCTCTGCTCTCTCTAACAGTACTTCTGCACCTGAGTCTGAAACCTCTGCTCTCCACGATCTTTCTGCACCCCAGTCTCCAACCTCTTATCTCTGCAAGGATTCTTCTCCACCCCAGTCTCCAACATCTGCTCTCTGCAACAGTTCTTTTGCAACCCAGTCTCCAAACTCTGCTCTCTGTAACATCCATTTGAACCCCAGTCTTCATCCTCTGCTCTCTGTAACAGTCCTTCTGCACAACAGTCTCTAAATTCTGCTTTCTGTATCTGTCCTTCTGCACCTCAGTCTCCAACCTCTGCTCTCTGTAACAGTCCATCAGCACGCCAGTCTCTAAAATATTCTCTCTGCAACAGTCTTTCTGCACCCCAGTCATCAACATCTGCTCTCTGCAACAGTCTTTCTGCACCCCAGTCTCCAAACTCTGCTCTCTGCAACGATCCTTCTGTACCCCAGTCTCCAACGTCTGCTCTCTGCAACAATCCTTGTGCACCATAGACTCCAACCTCTGCTATGTGTAAGATATTTCTGCACTCCAGTTTCCAAACTCTGCTCTCTGTAACATTTCTTTTCCACCGCAGTCTCCAACCTCTGTCCTCTGCAACAGTCCTTCTGCTCTCCAATCTCCGAGATCTGCTCTCTGTAACAGTCATTCTGTACCGCAGTCTCCAACCTCTTCTCTCTGTAACGGTCCTTCTACACCTCAATTTCCAACCTCCGCTTTGTGTAACAGTCCTTCTGCACCTCAGTCTCCAAACTCTGCTCTCTGTAACAGTCCTTCTGAACACCAGTTTCCAAACTCTGCTCTGTGTATCTGTCCTACTGCACCTCAGTCTACAAACTCTGCTCTCTGTAACAGTCCTTCTGCACCCCAGTCTCAAAAATCTTCTCTCTGCAACAATTCTTCACCATCCCACACTCCAAATTTTTCTCTCGGCAACAGTCCTTCAGTACCCCAGTCTCTAACCTCTGCTCTCTTTAACAGTCATTTTGCAAACCAGTCTCCAACATCTGCTCTCTGTAACAGTCCTTCTACAGCTAAGTCTCCAACCTCTGCTCTCTGTAACAGTCCTTCTGCACCTCAGTCTCAAAAATATGCTCTCTGTAAGATCCTTGACTAACCCAGTCTCCAAACTCTGGTCTCTGTAATAGTCCTTCTGCACCTGAGTCTCCTACCTCTGCTCTCTGTAAGACCCTTCTGCAACCCAGTCTCCAAACTCTTCTCTCTGTAACAGTCCTTCTTCACAACAATTTCCAACATCTGATATCTATAACAGGAATTCTGCAACCCAGTCTCGAATCTCTGCTCTCTGTAACAGGCC
Source organism: Ictidomys tridecemlineatus (assembly GCF_052094955.1). Classification (NCBI taxonomy): domain Eukaryota; kingdom Metazoa; phylum Chordata; class Mammalia; order Rodentia; family Sciuridae; genus Ictidomys; species Ictidomys tridecemlineatus. The sequence continues at coordinate 360,189 of NW_027522373.1, forward strand.
TTCTGAACCCCAGTCTCCAAACTCTTCTCTCTTCAACGATTCTTCTTCACCCCAGTCTCCAACCTCTGCTCTCAGCAAGAGTCCTTCTACACCCCAGTCTCCAACCTCTGCTCTCTGTAAGATCCTTATGCACTCCAGTCTCCAAACTCGGCTCTCTGTAACAATCCGTTACACCCCAGTCTCCAACCACTGCTCTCTTTAACAGTCCTTCTGCACCCCAGTCTCCAACATGTGCTCTCTGCAACAGTCCTTCTGCACCCCAGTCTCCAAAAATTCTCTCTGCAACAATTCTTCACCATGCCACTCTCCAAATTCTGCTCTCAGCAACAGTCCTTCAGCACCCCAGTCTCTAACCTCTGCTCTCTTTAACAGTCCTATTGCAAACCAGTCTCCAACATCTGCTCTCTGTAACAGTCCTTCTGCACCACAGTCTCCAACCTCTGCATTCTGTTTCAGTCCTTCAGCACGACAGTCTCCAACCTCTTCTCTCTGTAACAGTCCTTCTGCACCTTAAATTCCAACCTCTACTTCTGCAACAGTCCTACTGCACCTCAGTCTCCAACCTCCGCTCTCTGCAACAGTCCTTGTGGACCCTAGTTACCAACATCTTCTCTCTGCAACAGTCCTTCTGCACCCCAGTCTCCACCTCTGCTCTCTTTAACAGTCCTTCTGTACTGCAGTCTCCAACCTCTGCTCTCTGTTACCGTCTTTCTTCACCACAAACTCCAATCTCTGCTTTCTCTATCATTTCTTCTGATCCCCAGTCTCCAAACTTTACTCTCTGTGAGAATCCTACAGCACATCAATCTCCAACCTCTGCTCTCTGTAAGATCCTTCTGCTCCCCAGTTTCCAAATTCTGATCTCTGTAACATTCTTTTTCCACCCCAGTCCCCAATATCTGCTCACTGTAAGAGTCCTTCTTCACCACAGTCTCCAACATCTGCACTCTGTAATAGTCCTTCTGCACCTCAGTCTTAAAAATCTGCTCTCTGTTACTGTCCTTCTATACCTCAGTCTCCAATCTCTGCTCCTGGTATTGGTCTTTCTGCACCCAAATTTGCAACCTCTGGTCTGTAGCAGTCCTTCTGCACCTCAATCTCCAAACTCTGCTCTCTGTAACAGTCCTTCTGCACCTCAGCCTCCAACCTCTACTCTGTGTAACAGTCTTTCTGCACCTCAGTATCCAACCTCTGCTCTCTGTAACAGTCCTTCTGCACCTCAGTATAAAACCTCTGGTCTCTGCACGATCCTTCTGCACCACAGTCTCCAACCACTACTCTCTGTAACAGTCCTCCTGCACCTCAATCTCCAACCTCTGCTCTATGTAAGATCCTTCTACAACCAAGGTTTTAAACTCTGCACTCTGTCTCAGTCCTTCTGCACAACAGTCTCCAACCTCTGATCTCTGTAACAGTACCTCTGAAAGCCAGTCTCCAACCTCGGCTCACTGTAACAGGCCTTCTGCACCCCAGTCTCCAACCTCTTCTCTCTGTAACGATTCTTCTCAACACCAGTCTACAACCTCTGCTCTCTGCAACATTCCTTTTGCACCAGAGTCTTCAACCTCTGCTCTCTGTAAGAACCATCTGCATCCCAGGCTTCAACCTCTGCTCTCTGCAACACTCCTTCTGAACCACAGTCTCCAAACTCTCCTCTCTGCAATGATCTTTCTGGACCCCAGTCTCCAATGTCTGATCTCTGCAACAGTCCTTCTGCACCAGAGTCTCCAACCTCTGATCTCTGTAAGATCTTTCTGCACTCCAGTTTCCAAACTCTGCTCTCTCTAACATTCCTTCTCTACCCCAGGCTCCAAACTCTGCTTTTTGCAACTGTCCTGGAGCACCCCAGTCTCCATCATCTGTCCTCTGCAACAGTCCTTCTGCTCCCCAGTCTCCAATATCTGCTCTCTGTAACAGTACTTAAGTAACGAAGTCTCCAAACTCTGCTCTCTGTAAAGGTCCTTCTGCACCCAAGTCTCCAACCTCTGCTTTCTGTATCAGTCTTTCTGAACCACAGTCTTCAACCTCTGCTCTCTGTAACAGTCCTTCTGAACCTCAGTCTGAATCCTCTACTCTCCAAGATCATTCTGCAGCTCAGTCTGCAACCTATGCTCTCTGTCACAGTCCTTCTGGACCCCAGTCTCCAATCTCTGCTCTCTGTAACAGTCTTTCTATACGGCAGTCTACAAACTTTGCTCTCTGTAACGGTCCTTCTGCACCTCAATTTCCAACGTCTGCTTTCTGTAAAAGTCCTTCTGAACCTCAGTCTTTTAACTCTGCTCTCTGTAACAGTCCTTCTACACCTCAGCCTCCAACCTCTGCTCTCTGTAACAGTGTTTCTGAACCTCAGTCTGAAACCTCTGCTGTCCAAGATCCTTCTGCACCCCAGTCTCCAACCAACTGAACCTCAGTCTCCAACCTCTGCTCACTGTAAGATTCTTCAGGAACTCGGTCTTCAAACTCTGCTCTCTGTAACAGTCCTTTGGCAGCACAGTCTCAAACCTCTTCTCTATGTAACAGTCCTTCTGCACCTCAGTCTCAAAACTCTGCTCTCTGCAACAGTCCTTCTGCACCCGAGTCTCCAACCTCTGCTCTCCACAACAGTCCATCTGCACCCTAGTAACAAACATCTAATGTCTTCAACAGTACTTCTGCACCCCAGTCTCCAAACTCTGCTCTCTGTGAGAATCCAACTGCACATCAATATCCAACCTCTGCTCTCTGTAAGATCCTTCTGCACTTCAGTTTCCAAACTCTGCTCTCTGTAAAATTACTTCTTAACCCTAGTCTCCAAACTCTGCTTTCTGCAACGGTCCAGCTGAACCCCAGTCTCCAACCTCTGTCCGCTGCAACAGTCCTTCTGCTCTCCAATATCCAAACTCTGGTCTCTGGAGCAGTCATTCTGTACTGAAGTCTCATAACTCTGCTCTCCGTAAAGGTCCTTTTGCACCTCAGCCTCCAACATCTGCTTTCTTCATCAGTCCTTCTTAACAACAGTCTCCAAACTCTGCTTTCTGTAACAGTCCTTCTGAACCTCAGTCTCCAAACTCTGCTCTTTGCAAAAGTCCTTCTGCATCCCATTTTCCAACCTCTGCTATTTGAAACAGTCCTTCTGAACAACAGTCCAACATCTACTCTCTGCAACAGTCCTTCTGTAACCTATTCTCCAAAGTCTGCTCTCTGCAACAGTTCTTCTGCACCTCAGTCTCCAACCTCTGCTCTCTGTAAGATCCTTCTGAAACCCAGACTCAAAACTCTGCTCTGTGTAACAGTCCTTCTGCAAAACAGTCTCAAAACTCTGCTCTCTGTAACAGGCCTTCTGCAAGCCAGTTTCCAACCTCTGCTCTCTGTACCGGTCCTTCTGCACCCCAGTCTACAACATCTGCTCTCTGCAACAGTTCTTCTGCATCTTAGTTTGAAAAATCTGTTCTCTACAACAATCCTTTGCACCTAAATCTCCAAACTCTGCTCTATGTAAGATCCTTCTGCAACACAGTCTTTAAAATCTGCTTTCTGTAACACTCCTTCTGCACCTCAGTCTCCAACCTCTGCTCTCTGTAACAGTCCTTCTGCACCTCAGTCTCCAAACTCTGCTCTCTGGAAGATCCTTCTGCCACCCATTCTCTTAACTCTGCTCTCTATAACAGTCCTTCCACACCCCATTCTTCGAACTCTGCTCTCTTTAACAGGCATTCTGCATCCCAGTCTCAAAACTCTTCTCTCTGCAACGATCATTCTACACCCCTGTCTCCAACCTCTGCTCTCTGCAACAGTCCTTCTGCACCCTAGTCTCCAACCTCTCCTCTCTGTAAGATCCTTGTACACCCCAGTTTCCAACCTCTACTCTATGTAACAGTAATTCTGAACACCAGTCTTAAAAATATGCTCTTTGTAACAGTCCTTCTGCACACCAGTCTCCAACCTCTGTTTTCTGAAACAGTCCTTCTGCACCGCAGTCTGCAAACTCTGCTCTCTGTAACAGTCCTGCTGTACTGCAGTCTCCAAACTCTGCTCTCTGTATCAGTCCTTCTTCACCCCAGTCTCCAAACTCTGCTCTCTGCAAAGCTCCTTCTGCACCCCAGTCTCCAACCTCTGCTCTCTTTACGATAATTCTTCACCCCAGTCTCCAAAATCTGCTCTCTGTAACAATCATTTTCCACCACAGTCTCCATACTCTGCTCAATTTAACAGTCCTTTTGCACCTTAGTCTGCAACCTCTGCTCTCTGCAATAGTCCTACTGCACCCCAGTTTCCAACCTCTTCTCTCTGCAAGATTAATTCTGCACCCCAGTCTCCAACATCTGCTCTCTACAACAGTCCTTTTCCACCCCAGTCTCCAACCTCTGCTCTTTGCAACAGTCCTTCTGCACCCCAGTCTCCAACCTCTGCTTTCTGTATCAGTCCTTCTACACCCAAGTCTCCAACCTCTGCTCTCTGTAACAGCCCTTCTGCACCCCAGTCTCAAACCTCTGCTCTCTGCAACAGTCCTTCTGCAACCCAGTCTCTGAATACTGCACTCTGCAACTTTCCTTCTCCACAGAGTCTCCAAACTCTGCTCTCTGTAACAGTCCTTCTGCACATCAGTCTCCAAACTCTGCTCTCTGTAAGGGTCCTTCTGCACCCCATTCTCCAACCTCTGCTTTCTGTATCAGTCCTTCTGCACCACAGTCTCCAAACTCTGCTCTTTGTATCAGTGCTTCTGCACCTTACTCTGCCACCTCTGCTCTCTGCAAGAGTCCTGCTGCACCTCAGTCTTAAACCTCTGCTCACTGCAACAGTCCTTCTGCACCCCAGTCTCCAAAATCTGCTCTCTGCAACAGTAGCTTACCACGCCAGTCTCCAACCATTTATCTCTGTATCCGTCCTTCTGTACTGCAGTCTCCAACCTGTGCTCTCTCTAATGGTTCTTGTGCACCCCAGTCTCCAAACTCTGCTTTCTGTATCAGTCCTTCTGCACCCCGTCTCTAAACTCTGCTCTCTGTAACAGTCCTTCTGAACCTGAGACTTTAACCTCTGCTTACTGCAACAGTCCTACTGTGCCTCAACTGCCAAACTTTGCTCTCTGCAACAGTGCTTCTGCACCTCAGTGTCCAAACTCTACTCTCTGTATAATCCTTCTGAAACCCAGTCTCCAACCTCTGTTATTTGCAATGGTCCTTCTGCACCCCAGTCTTTAAACTCTGTTCTCTACAACAATTATTCTACACCCCAGTCTCCACCTTCTGCTCTCTGTAACAGTCCTTCTGTACCACAGTCTCACATCTCTGTTCTCTGTAAGGGTCCTTCTGCACCCCAGTCTTCAACCGTAGTTTCAGTATCCGTCCATAAGGACCACATTCTCCAAACTCTCTTCTCTGTAACAGTCTTTTTGCACCTCAGTCTGCAACCTCTACTCTGTGCAATAGTCCTTCTGCACACCAGTCTACAATCTCTGCTCTGTGCAATAGTCCTTGTGCACCCCAGTCTCTAACATCTTCTCTCTACAACAGGCGTTCCCCACCTCAGTCTCCAAACTCTGCTCTATGAATCAGTCCTTCTGCACCCCAGTCATCAATCTCTGCTTTCTGTATCAGTCCTGCTGCACCCCAGTCTCCAAATTATGCTCTCTGTAACACTCCTTATACACCTCAGACTCCAACCTCTATTCTCTGCAGCAGTCCTTCTCCACCTTAGTCTAAAACCTCTGCTCTCTGTAACCGGGCTTCTGCACCCCAGTCTCCAACCTCTGCTTTCTCTCACAGTCCTTCTGCACCTCAGTCTGAAAACTCTGCTCTCAGCAACGATTCTTCTGCACCTCAGTCTCCAAGCACTGCTCTCTGCAACAGGCCTTCTGCACCCCAGTCTCCAACCTCTGCTCTCTGCAACAGGCCTTCTGCACCCCAGTCTCCAACCTATGCTGTCTCTAAGATCTTTCTGAACACCTGTCTCCAACCTATGCTTTCTGTAACAGTCCTTCTGTACCGCAGTCTCCAAACTCTGGTGTTTGTAAGGGTCTTTCTGTACTTCTGTCTTCATCCTCTGCTCTCTGAAACACTCCTTCTGCACCCCAGTCTCCAAACTTTGCTCTCTGCAACAGTTTTTTCTGCACATGAGTCTCCAACATGTTCTCTCTGTAAGTGTCCTACTGCACTCCCATCTTCAAACTCTGCTCTCTGTAAAAGTCCTTCTGCATTACAGTCTCCAAAATCTGCTCTCTTTAAGGATCCTTCTGCACCCCAGTCTCCAACGTCTGCTCTCTGCAACAGTCCTTCTACACCTCAGTCTCCATACTCTGCTTGCCCCAACGATACTCCTGCAACCCAGTTCCAACCTCTTTTCTCTACAAAAGTTCTTCTGCACCCCAGTCTCCAACCTCTGCTCTCTGTAACAGTCCTTCTGTACCGCAGTCTCTAACCTCTGTTCTCCATAAGTGTCTTTATCCACCCCAGTATCCAACCTCTGCTTTCTGTATCAGTCGTTTTCCACCAAAGTCTAGAAACTCTGCCCACTGTAACAGTACTTCTGCAACTCAGTCTGAAACCTCTGCTCTCTGCAACAGACCTTCTGCACCTCAGTCTCCAACCTTTGCTCTCTGGAACAATCCTTCTACTCCTCAGTCTCCAACCTCTCCTCTCTGCAAAGGTCCATCTGAACCTCAGTCTCCAAACTCTTCTCTCTGTAACAGTCCTTCTGAAACCAGTCTCCACCCTCTGCTCTCTGTAACGATTCTTTTGCACCCAAGTCTCTAACCTCTGTTCTCTTCAACAGTCCTTCTAAACATCATTCTGAAAACTCTGCTCTCTGCAATGATCTTTCTGGACCCCAGTCTCCAACCTCTGCTCTCTGTAACAGTCCTTCGGCCACTCAGTCAACAACATCTGCTCTCTGTAAGATCCTTCTGCCACACAGTCTCCAAACTCTGCTCTATGTCACAGGCCATCTGCACCCCAGTCTCCAAGCTCTGCTCTCTGTAACAGGACTCCTGCACCTCAGTCTCCAACCTCTGCTCTCTGTAATATTCTTCTGCACACCTGACTCCAACCTCTGCTCTCTTTAACAGTCCTTCTATTCCGTAGTCTCCAACCTCTGTACTCTGTAACATTCCTTCTGCACCCCAGTCTCCAAACTCTGCTTTCTGTATCCGTCGTTCTACACCCCAGGCTTCTACCTCTGATCTCTGTAACAGTCCCGTCTGCATCCCAGTCTCCAACCTCTGCTCTCTGCAACAGTCTTTCTGCACCCCAGTCTCCAAACACTGCACTCTGCACAGTCCTTCTGCACCCCAGTCTCCAACATCTGCTCTCTGCAACAGTCCTTCTGCTCCTCAGTCTCCATACTTTGCTCTCTGTAAAATCCTACTGCACCCCAGTCTCTAACGTCTGCTCTCTGCAAAAATCCTTCAGTAGCCCACTCTCCAACGTCTACTCTCTGCAACGGTCTCTCTGCACCCCAGTCTCCAACCTTGTTCTCTACATCAGTTCTTCTGTACAGCAGTCTTCAAACTCTGTTCTCTATAAGGTTCATTCTGCACCCCATTCTCCAACCTCTGCTTTCTGTATCAGTCCTTCTGCACCACAGTCTCCAAACTCTGCTATCTGTAACAGTCCTTCTGAACCTCACTCTGCAACCTCTGCTCTCTGCAACAGTCCGTCTGCACCCCAGTCTCCAAAATCTGTTCTCTACAACAGTCTTTTTCCACCCCAGTCTCCAACCTCTGCTCTCTGTAACCGTCTTTCTGTACTTCAGTCTCAAACCTCTGCTCTCTGTAACGGTTTTTCTTCACCCCAGTCTCCAAACTCTGCTGTCTGAATCAGTCCTTCTGCACCCCGGTCTCTAAACTCTGCTCTCTTTAACAGTCCTTCGGCACCTCAGACTCCAACCTCTGCTTTCTGCAACAGTCCTACTGCGCCCCAATCTCCAACCTCTGCTCTTTGCAACAGTCCTTCTGCACCTCAGTGTTCAAACTCTGCTCTCTGTGTGATCCATCTGAAACCCAGTCTCCAACCTCTGCTATCTGCAATGGTCCATCTGCACCTAACTCTCTAAACTCTGTTCTCTACAACAGTTATTCTGCACCCCAGTCTCCAACCTCTGATCCCTGTAACAGTCCTCCTGTACCACAGTATCCAACCTCTGTTCTCTGTAAGGGTCTCTCTGCACCCCAGTCTCTAAAATCTTCTCTCTGCAAGAAACCTTCTGCACCCCAGTCTCCAACCTCTGCTCTCTGCAACAATTCTTGTTCACCCCAGTCTCAAAACTGTGCTCTTTGTAACTGTTCTTCTCCACCCCACTCTCCAACCTCTGCTCTGTGTTTCAGTCCTTCTGTACTGCAGCCTCCAACCTCTGCTCTCTGTAACTTTCCTCTTGCACCCCAGACTCCAAACTCTGCTTTCTGTATCAATCCTTCTGCACTCAAGTCTCCAACCTCGGCTCTCTCTAACAGTCCTTATGGACCTCAGCCTTTAACCTCTGCTGTTTGTAAGATCCTTCTGCAATCCAATCCCCAAACTCTGCTCTCTGTAACAGTCCTACTTCACCCCTTCTCCAAATTCTGCAATCTGTAACAGGCGTTCTGCACCCCAGTCTACAATCTCTGCTCTCTGGAATGATCATTCTGCACCCATGTCTCCAACCTCTTCTCTCTGCAACAGTCTTTCTGCACCCCAGTCTCAAACATCAGCTGTCTGCAATAGTCCTTCTGCACCCATGTCTGAATACTCTGCTCTCTGCAACGATCCTTCTGCACCCCAGTCTCCAAACTCTGTTCTATGTAAAACTCCTTCTGAACGTCAGTCTTAAACCTCTGCTCTCTGTAAGATCCTTCTACTACCCAGTCTCCAAACTCTGCACACTGTAACAGTCTTTGTGCACCCCAGTCTCCAACCTTTTCTCTCTTTAACAGGCCTTCTACACCCAAATCTCCAACCTCTGCAATGTGCAATGGTCCTTCTACACACCAGTCTCCAAACTCTGTTCTCCAAATCACTTCTTCTGTACCACAGTCCTCAACCTCTGTTCTCTGTAAGGGTCCTTCTTCACCCAAGTCTCCAACCACTCCTTTCTGTATCAGTCCTTCTGCACTACAGTCTCCAAACTCTGCTCTCAGTTACAGTCCTTCTGCACCTCACTCTGCAACCTCTTCTCTCTGCAATAGCCCTTCTGCACCCCAGTCTTCAACCTTGCTCTCTGCAACACTTCTTCTGCAACACAGTCTCCAAAACCTTCTCTCTGCAACAGACCTTCTGTACTGCAGTCTCAAAACTCTGCTCTCTGTAATGGTCCTTCTGCACCTCAGTCTCCAAACTCTGCTTTCTGTATCAGTTTCTCTGAACCCCAGTCTCCAAACTTTGCTCTCTGTAACATTCTTCTGCACCTCAGACTCAAACCTCTGCTCTCTATAAGATCCTTTGAAACCCAGTCACCAAACTCTTCTTTCTGCAATGGTCCTTCTGCTCCCCAGTCTCCAACCTCTTTTCTCTAAAACAGTTATTCTGCACCCCAGTGTCCATCCTCTACTCTCTGTAATGGTACTTCTCCCCCGCAGTCTCCAACCTCTACTTTCTGTATAAGTCCTTCTGCACTCAAGTCTCTAACCTCTGCCCTCTGCAACAGTCTCTGCACTCCAATCTCGAAACTCTTCTCCTTGCAACAATTCTTCTGCACGCCAGTTTCCAACCTCCTCTCTGCAACAGTCCTTCTGCACCCAAGTCTCCAACATCTGATCTCTCCAAAAGTCCTTCTCCACCCTAGTCTCCAAACTCTACTCTCTATAACAGTCCTTCTGTACTGCAGTTTCCAAACTCTTCTCACTGTAATGATCCTTCTGCAACCCAGTCTCCAAACTCTGCATTCTGTATTAGTACTTCTGCACCCAGGCTACAACCTCTGCTCTCTGTAACCGTCCTTCTGCACATCAGTCTCCAACATCTGCTCTCTACAGCATTCCTTCTCCACCCCAGTCTCCAAACTCTGCTCTTTGCAAAAGTCCTTCTGCACCCCAGTCTCCACATTCTGCTTTCTGTATCAGTTCTTCTGCACCCCAGTTTCCAACCTCTGCTCTCTGTAACACTCCTTCTGCACCTCAGTCTCCAACCTCTGCTCTCTTCAACAGTCCTGCTGCACCCCAGTCTCAGACCTCTGCTCTCTGCAACAGTCCTTCTACACCCAAGTCTCCAACCTCTACTCTCTGCAATGATTCTTCTGCACACCAGTCTCCAACGTCTGCTCTCTGCAGCAGTCCTTCTGCACAACAGTCTAAAACCTCTGTCTCTGTAAGATTCTTCTGCAACCCAGTTTCCAAACTCTACTCTCTGTGACATTCCTTTTGCACCCCAGTCTCCAACCTCTGCTCTCTGTAACAGTTCTTCTGTTCCACATTCTCCAAACTCTGCTCTCTGCAACTGTCCTTCTGCACCTTAGGCTCCAACCTCTGCTCTCTGCAAAAGGCTTTCTGCACCCCAGTCTCCAAACTCTGCTCCCTGCAACATCTCTTTTTCACCCCAGTCTCAAAACTGTGCTCTCTGTAACTGTCCTTCTGCACCCCACACTCCAACGTCTGCTCTGTGTAACAGTCCTTCTGTACTGCAGTCACCAAACTCTGCCCTTTGTAACTTTCGTCTTGCACCCCAGACTCCAAACTCTGCTTTCTGTATCAGTCCTTCTGCACTCAAGACTCCAACCTCGGCTCTCTGTAACACCACTTATGAACTTCAGTCTTGAAATTCTGCTCTTTGCAACAGACCTGCTGCACCCCAATCTACAACCTCCGCTCTCTGCAACAGTCCTTCTACACCCAAGTCTCCAACCTCTGATTTTCAACAGTCCTTCTGCACCTCAGTCTCCAAACTCTGCTCTCTGCATTGGTCTTTCTACACCTCAGTCTCCAACCTCTACTCTGTGTAACAGTCCTTTTGCACCTCAGTCTCCAATATCTGCTGTCTGTAAGATCCTTCTGCAACCCAATCCCCAAACTCTGCTCTCTGTAACAGTCCTACTGCACCCCTTCTCCAAATTCAACTCTCTGTAACAGGCCTTCTGCACCCCAGTCTACAACCTCTGCTCTCTGGTACGATCCTTCTGCACCCAAGTGTCCAACCTCTCCTCTCTGCAACAGTCTTTCTGAACCCCAGTCTCCAACATCAGCTGTCTGCAATAGTCCT